>NC_056725.1:376457003-376484503 GCF_019279795.1 Protopterus annectens
TTCAAAATGTATTATAATAAATACTGAGAAATTGATGTGAAGTGCTTGTTAAATAGTGTTCCACTAGTGTTAAACACAAACTGTGGGACCTTACTTGCAAGCTGTAAAATCACACCATAGCCACCTTCCAGCAAACCACAACAATCAACCCAAATTCCTAACAATTTCAGTCTGAAGGTGTGTGCTATACTTTGTTTAGTTCATTCCCACTGTTCTTGATCAGAGCCATGTTTTGTCTTTATAATGTGACTTTTGTGTAAGGAAGTAAAAGCAGACATCAAAACTGGAGACATTTTATGGTTACTCTGATGTTTCTGCATGTATTCACATTTTACATTGCATTAATTTCACATAGAGACCACATGGGAACACTTACCAGTAGACTGCATCCATAGCAGTTGCCATTTTTAAAATGTTATTCATAGTTTATATGTATTTATTGGTACTAAAGGCAACTAAATCATTTGCAGTGAAGAGTGTTTGCATTCTGGCTAGTACAGCATTATTAAAATTTTCTATAACAGTGCATTATGATTTTCACAATTGTCTGTGTCTTCTTAGCCACATTGTTTAAATCTTCATACCAAAACATTGTTATTGTTTTCCTTTGTTATGTGCCTAAAATGGACACTGTTATTCACTAGTACATGTTCACTAGAGAGTGTGAAAAATGGGTTTCTGGAAATAGGATGGTGCAGCCAAGAAGGTCACCAGTGAAGTACTTCATGGGTATAAGGGCCGACAACCTAAGTGTTACAGGATATTGGGTGGGTGCTGAGAGAGCAGTGGGGAGCAGCATGGCATCCATTCTGAGGACTCCATTTCACCCAAGTCTGACCCTGGTGAAGGCCTATATCTGACTCAAAAGTTCATCCTGATATAGCAGGCTAAGTTTATAAGCTCTATGTAAGCTTCATGACATCTGTGTGTCCCTTTCTACCAATCTTTAGGACAGAGTTAACCGCTGAAAGAACTCTCTTAAACATTATGCATATATGACTGGCAATTATATAAATGCAACATATTGGCGACAGCGCTACACAAACCCACACTATGAAATATGCTAATAAACTCAAGTGTTTACAGAAGGTCCCACATATATTTGTTATGCAGCATTCTGCATTCTAATGAGGACTTCTTTAGCAATCATACATCAAATTAAGAAAAATATGACTGCATGCTGAGTAACTGTGACATGGGGATGGCTGTGTGACACTTCTGGGATGCCCTAATGAGTACGACTGTAATAAGATCTGTATCATTAAATATGATTTTCTTCAGTTCTGCATAAGCAAACTTTTTTAAACATCTTGCACATAACTCTAGCTTATTATAGACACCTACAGCCATAAGTGTACTTTGGTAATGTTCTTTGGCATTTATAAACTAGAAATATAGCAGATAACAGTAGCATTAATGACTGATGATATGCTTTAAAGTAGTGGTGTAGTAGAGAATTAATTTTTTCCATTAAGCTAATTAATTCTGACTATAGAGAATTTAAATATATGCTCAGATCTGTGTGGCAAGTACTTCCTAATATGTATACATATATATATATATATATATATATATATATATATATATACATATACATTTTTTTTAATTTCTAAGAGATATAAGTATTTGTGGTATGTGTTGCTAAGAAAAAAGATTAATTGAATGTTCTAGAAAATTATTTCTTCAAAATGAAACTACTTGGCAGGAGTGCCTTCTGTGTGGAGTCTGCATATTCTCCCTTTGTTCATGTGGGTTTCCTCTGGGTGCTCTAGTTTCCTCCCACATTCCAATTCATTCAGTAGGTGGATTGGACACTCTAAATTGGCCATAGGTGTGAACGTGCACAAGAGTCTGTGTGCAATATTGAGAAGCATATCATTATGATTGCCCACTTGGGTAACACTGCGGTTTAAGTGCAAAGACTGTTCAGAAAGGAACACTGTTACATTATTACCTTGTTTCTTTCATAAGCTACATTTGACACTCAATTCCATGCCATAAATCTATCTTACCAGTCCCTAAACTCCGAAATACAAAATAAAGTCACATTAATGCTGATTGCCTTTTTATGGATGTAGGTTGTCAAAAGATATTTACATTTATAACGATATCTTCTAGTTAGTAACGACTCCAAGCAACATGCTCATTAAAAATCATTTCCTGCCAGGTTGAGCACTGGCCCTTTTGTTTTACTGACAAACCATCTCATCAAATTGCATTTGTTTCATGTGTATGGTATACAGCAGAGGAGAACTGTATTTTGCCCTAGTGAGTATTATCCTACAGCTCCAATCAGATGTCATATTTGAGGGGTCAGCTAGCATTAGCATCAGCTATTTGTTTCCATGGGTGAATTTAAAGTATTGTTAAAGTGTTAGATATATAGGTTAACAGTGGAATACACCACAAATGAAATAAACTAGGCATCTCTTTAACCAAGTCAGAGCACAGCCAATACCACTATTGAGTTTTTTAGTAATTAATGGTTTAATTTCCTTAGATATATAAATGTGTTTGTTTTCTGTAATGCTATATTGCCTACCATTTATAGATATCATCTTCTTTTGGCTGGTTAGTGCAAATCTCCTTGCTAGTGCTAGCGCAGTGTGAAACTGCTGTGCCCTATGATGTGTTGCACTCTTTATTCTATGGCAAGTGTGGTAGGTGCAGTCCTAAAGCATGCCTTCTTACATGGTTCTGTCACTGCGCTTTTAGTCGCAAATCACATCAGATGTCAGGTCACTACACTGTACACTGTCTCTTTTGTCCTTAATTATTTATCTGACTTGTCAAAAGGAGTGGGGGGGCAGGGGTAAGGGAAGCAGCAACTGTTGCACATATATTAATGTGTTATTTACTTACCAAAAAATAGGCTGTCTTTCAATGCTTTTCATATGCCAAATCAATCAGCTGTAGCCATGGTAACAGTATAAATTCACAACATATGCAGAGCTCAGCTTTCACATATCCAGGACAGCTATTCTTATGTGACAACCTTTGGGATGTTATATTTGCTATGAGTAAGAAGGAGAAGCCCCCCCCCCCCCGATGTAGCAGTGAAGGGGAAAAAGGGTATTACAATGAAACCGAACCATTTCATGTCATGGCTGACAATGTCTAATATTTCAGCACAGTGCGTTTCAGGGTACCCGAATGATAGACTCAGTGGTCAACAAGAATGAACTGTTATGAGGAAACTACAGCATCTGCTGTCAGCAAGGAGTGAAGAAACCTGCACACATCCCTTCCCACCCCAGGTCCAGAAGACAAGATAACCCTAACTGACCACATGTCAAGCACCTTCTGATAACAGTTAGCAGTTAGTGTTTATTTCCAACAGTAGTGTGACAGGTCACCTGATCAGTATCCCAACATGTGACAGTTCACTTGAGCAGTACCCAAACTCCCAAGGCAACATTCACACAGGAAACAACACTGCAGACACAGGTGGGTGAGAGAAACCAGACTGCGTTACATTATACTTATTGACCTAGATGTTTAATGTTTTAAGCTACAAGGCATATAGCCGAGTATAACTTAATAGCACTGTGATTTTTTTAAAATTCCCGTTATGATGTCATTTAACTAACTAGATCATCAGCGTCTTAAAAATACCACATTGTAATAACAACTCTTCCAGTATTATCCCATAGAAAATAAGAAAACAGTAGGAATGTTTGTAAATGTAAATACCTTTTTATATATTTTTGTGCCCTAACACCTGTAATTACTTTGGACATGTTCCTTAAATATTGACATTATAACTTTTATGCACAAAGATGCTGGGCATATTTGATATAAGATTAACACCTTGGATGCAGGTGTGCACTGACCTCTGTGTGAGAGCACTATACCCCCGATATAATGTTTGCCTACAAGCTTTAGAACAATAACACTGCCAGTTATCTCTTTCTTCTTCCAGATTCCAGACATCAGTCCAAAATTAGGTCCTTGTCCCTCCAAAGAAAGGTGAGCTGCTGGTAAATGTGTAGAGAAAGCAGAGCCTTTAAGGCCATAACACTGTAGAGCCTGATAAGTATCCCTACCCTGGTGCTCAAAGTGCTGGGATGTCAGTACAGTTTGTGTAAGAAATGTACACAATTCACAATGTCGACAGTAGTCTGCACTCCCAAATCCGTGGAGTGACTGATTCAAGCCCCTAGCCTCCAAAGCTGCAAAATGGTCCAGAAACAACCCCACATTGTGAGTTACTCAATGGCTGTTGGCAAATCAAATTCTCTTTCTTTTTGCCAGCTAACTCACTAACAGTCAGGCTACTAATGACAAACAAGACACATGGGAGCTCTCCTTCTCTGCCATCTTTGGATTTTCTGCACCATTTTCAGATACTTTGCGACAGAAGTTTGAGCAACTAGAGGAGGAGTTGATACCATTGAAGTATTCCTACAATGCCTTTACATTTTACAGCCTTACTTTTAAAAGCTGCTTCAATGCTGTCAGCCTTTTGTCTGTGATCTCACAGTGATTCCTGCTCTGAAAATGAATCCTAGACTTTTAAGTACTATAGAATAAATGTAGCATTATCTGCTGCTCTTCACGCTACTTTGTTTTACAAAATGAATTAAAAATTTTATCATGGAATAATTAATTACTGTATTTTATGCCTTTCTAGCATGTCTGACAAGACCCTTCAAATCTATTATCAAAAAGATACAAAAGTCAGTAAATACTGCAAAGTAGCATAAGTTTCCTAAATGGACAACAAACATCTCACTGTAAAAGATAATTCACTTATAAAAATTGGCTTCTGATTTTTAAAAATTGTTTAGCCCTTCCCTACCTAGACTATCAAGCCACTCTTCACCCATATGACCCATGTGTTCCCCTACTAGTTGGCTGAAGCCACATTGTCAGCTGTGAATTAGGCTGAGGTCATTAATACTCAGGCCAGTTGGATGTTTTGTTTTTATGCCACATCCTTATTCCATGCCCAATACACAATGATGGCAATGTGGATCTGTATCTGCACAGCAAATGTTGCCGTATTTCTCCAGTGTTTGTGGCGCATCTCCACTGCGGGTAACAGCTATAAAGAAAAAAGATCCTTTCCCCTCTCTCTCTCTCTCTCTCTCTCTCTCTCTGTCTCTCTCTCTCTCTCTGTCTTGGGTAGATGAGCCAATAAAGTGCTGCTCAATTCCTCCCCTCCCTATCAAACTCTTCATGGGCCAACTTTACTAAACAAACTCTGGTATATTACACCATAGTGTCCTAGAATGTAAGAAAGGGTTCATTTTGGTGCTTCATCAAGTCACATGGTAACTTCATAACAGCATACAGATGTGAGACAAAGGAAAAGGAAATACTTAATAACAGTCAGCCCTGTCACTCATCTGTACACACACACACACACACACACACACACACACACACACACACACACAAAAGCACGCGCGCACACACACACACACACACACACACACACACACACACACACACACGCGCGCGCGCATGCACGCACACACACACACACACACACACACGCACACACACACACACACACACACACACACATACACACATTTATCAGTGATGAAATGCAGGCCTCTGCCATTCACAATGTATGCACAAATTACTATGCCACCTAAGAGAGATAATCTTCCTACTAAACAAAATTTATTTTGTAATAACAAAGAAGTCATTCTACACAACCAAAATGAAAGCAGTTTCATTTGTCAGTAAAGAAAACAAGAGACAAAAAAGCACCATGCACTGATGAGAAAAACTGAAAAATAGTAAAGCCTCCTGCACTAATTTGCCTTAGGGAAGGAAATGTGACCCCTCCCCTTCAGGAGTATTAATTTTAATTTGTGCACAGAAGCCATTTATATAAGTCAAACATGTTAGAGTGCGCTAAAAAAAAGACATGCTCACTTTCATTGATACTGAACTTTAGAAACACATTCACAGATATATAGATACCACAAGTTATGGGATGACCTAAGCAAACAGGAGCCTTGTAGAAGGAAAAGGTTTAACTAACAGCACCTCTCCTCCCTACAATACATACTAATTTATGCATATTTGTACAGCTCTGATGAACAGACTGCAAAGCACATTTTTTTAGATGTTCTTGTCATTTATTTCTGCTTTAAAGCAAAGTTCCATTTACTCAGCTTATGAGGATCAAACCTAGATCTGCTTGGAGTAGGTCAGTTATACATACTTTCTGTAACCTGTTAGCTATACTAACTGCCTTCTTAATCACTATACTAGGGGTAGTACTGTCTGTATAACACATAGATTGACAACGTATTATAGGAAACATGTTCTTTATCTGAGCATTACTGTGACATGACCCAAAAGAATTGATATTGACAGTTCCTTTAGGTTCAGGGTCACTGTATTAGAAACATCGCTACCAGAACTTAATAGTAGCTACATGTTGATTAAGGCCTATTGTTTTCTAAATGTTTAAAATTGATGTAAGACTAAAAGACATTTTTTTTTATGAAAATCTAAAAAAGTTTGCAATGGAATTCAAAAGTTAATTAGAATCCCACACCCATACAGGAGAATTTGATCCATGAGTAAGTATCTGATGCATCTTGAGATAAAGAGTTTCCCCTACAGTGGCCACATTCAAACAGACTACATCACAGTCAGAAGATGTTTGAAAGGGTAGCCATTAGTAGATTACTAATGTTAAAGATATGATTTGACATACCACCATACATAATGCAAATGTAAACACCCCTTTTAAATGTACCTCATACAGCCTGCATCACCTAATTCATGGCGCCTTACCAAAATTCCCTCCTCTAGACAGTCTTTCCTACAATTACACAACAAGACCAAAAAGCAAATAAAGTGTGACAAAGTCCAATATTACCAGTCTGCCCTAAACTCCTCCCAAAACAACCCCAAGCAATTCAGGACCTCCATTAACTTCATTCTCCACCCAGGTAAGATTGGCACCCCCCACCTACCTCTCTCCCTTCCTCCATTAGTATAGCAACCTCTTTCAATAAACACTTTACTGAATCCATTCTATCTCTAGCTAAACAACACAACCCCACCCCGACCCTCTCCACATCAAACCCAAATACTCTCTCCTCTCTCTTTTTTTTCTCCTGTGCCCACCTCCTTAATAAAAAAAAAACTTCTGTTAAAGCTTAAACCTACAAAACTTGCTGCAGACAACCTTCCCTGCAATTACTTGAAAATAGCAGCCCATGCTCTAGCATACCCAGTCTCTGTCTTAATAAACCGATCCTTAGCAGAATTCTATGTCCCTTCACATTGGAAAATATCACACATAATACCCCTCCATAAAGGTGGCTCCTCCACAAAACTCTCCAACTACCGCCCCATAGCCATCCTTTCTCCACTATCCAAAATACTTGAGAAATGCATTCACTCTCAAGTCCCAGACTATTTACAAACTAATAACCTTCTCTCCAACACCCAACATGGCTTCAGGCCTTTCCACAGTTCTACCACAGCCTTACTCTCCTTTCACTGACACTATCCTTCATCACAAAAGCAACGGCCTGTTCTCCTCTGCCACATTCCTGGACCTGTTCAAGGCTTTTGATATGGTTTCACACAAACTGCTACTCTGTCCTCACTAACCTCTCCTTTTCTCAGCCAGCTACAAACTGGTTTCACAGCTATCTAGATGTCTGCCAACAATCCGTTGTGTGGTATAACAACCTATCACCTCGACTTTCTGTCACACTTGGTGTCTCCCAAGGCTCCATCTTTGGTCTACTATTATTCTCACTCTTTACCAATAACCTATTCACAGCCACCAAGCAGGCCACACTAATACAGTATGCAGATGACTCAGCTCTTATCTGCTCAGCCCCAACTATACCAGAACTTCATAAAATCACACAGGAAGCCTTTTCCTCTGTTGAAAATGGGCTATCCAATGTCCAGTTACTACTCAACCCTAACAAGACTAATCTCTACATCTTCTAAGCCACTAAACACAAACTAACTAACCCCCACTTCAATATTCTGGCCAACAACAACACCATCATCTCCCCTAAAGAACACACCAAACAACTTGGCATTGAGATCAACAATCATCTTAAATTCGACACTCACATTTCTCTAACCATAAAAAAGGTGCACAAAAAATTAGGATCATTGTATAGACATAGGCAATACCTCACCAAAGCAGCCAGAATCTCAACTGCCAACTTCCACTTCATTTCAACCATATTCTACACTTCTTCTATACTTACCAATCTTAGAAAAATTGATCTAAATAAGCTAGAGGCCTGCTATGACAAAATAGCCAAATTTGCCACTGGGTCACCTTACCACAGCCATTACTGCAACTCACTTAAAGAACTTGATTGGCTCGAACTCCCACAACTTCTTTAGCTTAATCAACTCTGCCTCGCTCATAAATTAGTAAACCATCCTCAAAACATACCCTCCCTTCAAAACCTTCTCCATCCCTACGCTACTATTAGATCTCTGCACTTCAGCAACATAAACTAATTCCAAGTTACCAAAGCCACAAACTCAGCCAAATTATGGAACACCCCCCCCCTCACATTATCACCATATCTTCATCCCATCACTTCAAATCCAAACTAAAAGCCCACTTAAACAATCACCGGCTATGTCCTTGTACCTATCAAGACTAAGACTGACTTATGTTCCTCTCCTCACATCCTCTCCTCCCCTCCCCCCCTTTTTCTACCCTGCCTCCCGTAGTCAGATCTTTATACCCCCCCTTTTTCTTTTCATCTTCCTCTGATATTCCTCTCTGCCCTTCCTGCTTACATCTCCTTTTGATGCATGCCAGCTATATGTCTGTTAGCATACTTAACTATAACTGTCAATTTAAACAAGTTTATACGATGTAAATGTTTAGTCTTTCAACTTATCCAAATATAGTTATCAACTGGGCATTCTATGACTTCCTGTGTTTACAGTGTCAACGCTACTTTTTATGGTGTAGCTCTACATATGTACCACAATTGCTCTCTTCATACGTCCTTACTGTTCATCTTACTACAGTTTTACTTACTTTGCATTGTTACTTGTTTTGATTGTGTGGAGCTTTTCTCCCTGGGCCTCCACTGAAAATGGACCTGTGTCCAGACAGAATTTCCTGGCAAACAAATGTAAATAAATAAATCACTTTTAAATAAATCTTGTTTCAGTGCAATATAAAATGCATTAGCTAAAATCATTAATTTATTTATCCATACAAAAAATAAGACATTCACTATTTTTTTTTACTCAAATTATTTTTATTTTGATGAAATAACACAATAATAACACATTCATAACATTCAATAACTATTTACATTCAGCCTGACAAAAAGGATTCAGATAAAAACATTTGTAATTAAATAAAAGTTAATATATAAACAATGATAATTAGGAAGAGTTTGGTTCCATCTGTAGGGTATAAATCAAATTCAAAAATTTCCTCCATGGACTATTAACCAATGGCTTAGGAAAAGTTCGTAGCTCTTTAGTTCTTTTCTCCATTAGTATGCATTTCTTCAGTGATGATAGGCATTCCTCCATTGTGGGTACTACATTAGAGTTCGAGTTACATATTTTCTGGCTATTGCTAACATTGTCCACAACAAATACAGGTCATCTTTCTTCATATTATTACTATCAAAACATTCAATAAAATTAAAGACTTTGTCAAAACAAATATATCAGTATAGATAGCTTGAAGAAATTTCTTAATCTCATTCCAATATGGTTTAATGTTAGTACAGTCGTAAAAATTATGAGACCAGTCAGCATTAATGGACAGATGACATCTCCAACATAACTTGCTGATTGAAGGGTTCATTTGTGAGAATTTCTCGGGTGTCAAGAAAGGATCTGTATAGAAATTTCCAATGAAAAATCCTCCAGAATTGTGAGTAAGAAGTAAGTTTAACAAGTTTAACTGAAAATAAAAAAGACATTCACTATTAACTGCTAGCAAGCTTCTAACTAAATGAAAAATATTCTGGTGTTTATTTTACACCTGACAATTCCCAAGTCAAATATGCGACTCTGTGACAAAGTCAGTTTTGATGTTTTAGAGGACCCCATGCAAGGATAAAAAAAAGTCTGTGGTACCTATGAAACTTAAAAGACTTATTTTGCCACAGTATAATTAATGTAATGAACATAACACAACAGAATGGACAACGCAGTGGTGCAGCGGTAGCATTGCTGCCTTACAGTAAGAGGTTCTTTGGTTCAATTCTTGGACAAAGTGTCTTCTGTGCAGAGTCTGCATGTCCTCCCTGCATTCGTGTGGGTTTCCTCTGGGTGCTAGAGTTTCCTCCCATGTTACAAAGACATGCATCTGGAGCGTTTCTCCCCGGGCCTCCGCTGAAAATTGGTTTAGTTCCAAGTCGTACTTTCTCAGTTAACAAATGTTAAATAAATAAAATAAATAAATTAAATAAATTAATAGAGTTAGCAAACCCTTAAAGAAATTACAGACTCAGGGTCCTTGACAATGTTAATAAAATCAAAGAAACCCAGCAGGATTAATGGGGAAAAGAAACTTCAACAAAATTATCAGAGGAGGTGAATCCAACTTGGGAATCTCACCATGATCTACAAATTCAAGAAGCCTTCAGCCAAAATAGTAAAACCAGAAGCTTAGCAGGATTAGCCAAGAAGGGGCCAATCCAGATAAAGTGATTGTAGTGGCATAATGGATTTAGGAAACCACAGGACCATCCAGACCCCATCAGAATAATCATTATCAGGAAGACCTGATGGGCCTAACAGAGCTAGAGGCCCCATAAGTAGAATTAATGGAGTTGTATGATTCACAGTAATATTAAACAAACCAGGACTCTCATCAAAATCAAAAGGACCTCCATGAAAATCAAGAGTCAGGTGGTAACAGCAGTTTTAGTGCAATGAATGAAATCCCAGCTAGGTTAATTTAACCAAGGGACCTATGAGGGTTAATAGAGGCAAGGGAAACACAATAGTTTTACTGAAACCATGGAACACTGCTTCTTCCAAAACAATTGCACAATGAAACTAAGTTTTACCTGTGTTCTAACAGACTGCATTCCTTTATAAGTGCAGTCAGAACTGCATTAACAAAACTGGTGCTAGCTTTTGGAATTCTTCACCTCATTGTTGTTACTCATCTGATTGACCAGTTGCACAGGGTCACTGGTGCCGAAATCTAGTTAGGCTTTCAAAAAAAAGTCTTTGACATTCCTCACGTCATTAGAGTTGTTGCTACTCATATGTCATATTAACCACATAAAGGTTCCCTGGTGCCTAATATTGGTTATGCAGGGCAGGCACATTTTAGTGCTTATAATATTTCTTTTCCAATCAGCCTGCTACCTGAAACATATAACAGAATTTTTGTTAACATCATGGCTTTCAGCCTACAGTATTTTGTCACCCAGATACTTGTGGGATTCAGTGTCATGTCTACAGCTACTAAAACAATGACAGTGGCTGCTGTGACCTATACAGTTATCATTTTCAAACAAAAATAAATGCCTTTCTTTTACTAAAAACATTGTTCTGTGTCTTCATAACTTGTCACATAGCAATGAGTACCTCCCAAAAGAACTATACCAATCAAGCAACTTTTGCGACTGTTTTAATTTGGTATGGCAATCCTGGTGATTACCAGTGTAGCTGCTGGCATATAACACCATAAAAGTGATCACAGAAAAACATGCAGGAGTTTACAGCTGCTTGTGTAAGTGTAGGACCCTGCCCTGTAGGGATTCACACAAAAGTCCTTCAGCTGCTTCATTACCAAAATCCACTATGTCACAGACTGCCTTTCTACAATCACCCCGAATGTCACACTGTTTTATATGTCTGCTCACTATGTTTTCAAAATTACAAATATAAATCTAATAGGAAATTGCATGGTTAAAAAATAAGGTTATAAAATTTTAAAAAGTTCCAGTGTATGTGAAACTATTACATGACATTTCTATATTTTTTTACACAGCTATAATGAATTCAATGAACTCAAGATATTCTGAGTATATTATTGTTTTAGCAATTGCATGCATTGACTGAAAAGCCATATAACTGTATCTATAATGTCCAGTGGGGAATGTGAGCATATATATATATATATATATATATATATATATATATATACCATTGCCTCTATTGGTATATATCGTTACTTGAAAATGACAGTTTGTAGTAGCTGCTTCTGAAATATCCATTTTGCGTTTTAAAGTTCTGTTTAGAATGATGGACTGTATGTCATTTACTGTTTGAACTAATTAAGCTAAAATCTTATAAGCCATTGCAGAGGTCTCAGCATTTGTTTGGAGTAATTTCATATCAACTTCCAAGCATAGCTAAGCATAACCACATGACGTACCTATAACCACATGAAGTACCTATAACCGCATGAAGCACTTATAACCACATGAAGTACCTATTACCACATGATGTACCTATAACCACATGAATCACCTATAACTACACGAAGTACCTATAACTACATGAAGTACCCATAACCACATTAAGTAGCTATAACCACATAAAGTACTTATGACCACATGAAGTACCTATAACCACATGAAGTACCTATAACTACAGGAAGTATCAATAACCATATGAAGCACCTATAACTACATGAAGTACCTATAACCACATGAAGAACCTTCAACCACATGAAGTACCTATAACTACAGGAAGTATCTATAACCACATGAAGCACCTATAACTACATGAAGTACCTTTAACTACATGAAGTACTTATAACCACATGAAGTACCTCTAACCACATGAAGAACCTATAACCACATAAAGTCGTATTAGCTGATATTTTAGATATTAGATATCATCATTTAAATTGTATCAAGCAAACCCTAGTAAAATGTTATTAGTAACATAAAACATTTCAATACATAACCATTCAAGGTGCTATATTCCCATAAAGACATGAACTTTGGACACTTTCCATTAATATATTCATTTTGTTTACTACAAAGCAAGGCCTGGAGCCAGGTGATCAATAGGCCTTAATATTCTAAGTTGTAAGGGCCTGCACTCAAATTAAAGCAGAAAATAAACAAGACATTCCATGTCTCCATGATTTAGGAATAAAACTCAATTTGCAAAGGTTTATATGCATTAAGAAATAATATCTGATCTGCTTGACAAATGCCTGATTATTTGTGTTTCATGTTAATGAATATACATACTTAATACTGAAAGGAATGTCTGGACTCTGCCAGTTAATAATATTCTATAATGTGAACTGAGGAAGTAAAGGTAAGGCATACATACAAAAGTTTCATATTCTAGTTCTAATAGAAACGTTTTTTTTACGTTCACAATTTGTCACCACTTTAAACGACAGTGGTCTTGCAGAAGGCTAGAAAGACTGAGAAACATGTCTGGTAATTATGACTGTTATAAATTGCTGAAACCTGCTCTGCTTGAAAATGTTTGAAAGTGTTATACCGTTGTAGAAAAGTGAGGGGCCGTGTCGTTAGTCTTTACAAGTGCAACATCATTTTCAAGACTCAGCTTTCAAAATGTAAATCCCTGATGTGATATTTCAGAATCATGTATATAAACTGTAATCTGATAACTGTTTGGTGTTAAATAAGTTTGCATCCCAGAGAGGAGGACAGCATTGTTGCTGATTTTTGCATGCATAGCCTGTGCTTTCTATATTTTGATAATAAGTCAAGAAGATGTATTTATTCCAGGATCTTCAAGAAGTTATGGTTCATTTTTTGCATCAGCAAAATACGTGTTTTCCATTGATTGCAATGGAGTTAATAAATAAACTATAAATAACAATATTCCTCAGTTGTTAGCTCTTGTAATATAACAAGACAAATTGGGGAAAATCCTGTGGATGTTTTGTTTTGAAAGACCAATGTAGGTATTGCATTGTGCTGCACCATTGATAAAATGTACGCAAATAAATTCTTACTGCAAGTTCAGAGGTTGCACATTTATACCAATGACTGTACTTTTTTATTCTAATAAAATTTTACATTACAGAGCTTAGCAGACTGCTTGTCTTATTTTAATGCACATTTGTTATTCCATATCATTTATATGAATAATCAGTCAAAGGAAATAAACATACAAATAAAGTAATGGATAGAGAGAGAGAAAAACAAGCCTTATTTCCAAAAGGTCCTAACACCACTACAGATTATATCCTAATATGTAAATCCCATATGTATGGAAATTTTAATTACCAATGAATGCGCTGTCTTCTTTACTTTTATGTATGTGAGTTGTATTTTATTGTATTTATTTATTTTTCCTGTAGTTCAAGCATTGCTACTTCTGATTTTGTCTGGCAAGTATGATTTTCTAGTAGTACAAAAAGACATACAAGTTGATATTATTCGCGGAACATCTACCAAAAGGTAACCTTTTTAAAAATTTGAGAACAAGCAGAAACAGATGCAGATACATGGCCAGTCCTCTTCACAGAACTTTTTCAATGTCATTATAGTATTCTTTCTTTTGAACCTTTGCCCGGACAATCCATAGTGTGAGACCTCCCAGCATTACCATATGACTAATACCTTACTTTGTTTCCTTTCCATCTCAAGTGCTCAGAAACATTTGCAATGAATTAATATAACTAAACACATGTACAAAATGCAAAAGAACCATGATATGTGCTACTTCTTCTACATACAGAAATTAATCAGAGTTGGATAGTTTAATTTATCTTTCATACATTTTAATGCATTCTTTATTTCAGACCATTTGCAGTACTGCTTGGTGGATTGATATACAAGCCTGGGCCTGCAGAACCTGAGAGACCAAGTACCAAGGAGTATTCTAATGTGATACACAGGCAGGGCCTATGGAGCATAAGAGACTGAGTACCAAGGAGTACTGTGAAGTGATACACAGGTGGGGCCTGTAGAGCATAAGAGACTGAGTACCAAAGATACTGACCTTTCTAATAGGTGAGGACTTGAAATGTGAGTTATTTACCTGAGGTGTATTTTCAGTATGCTGTATAGTGAGGTTGAAATGGTATGACGGAACTGTAAATAACATCCACTGCACAAAGGCGCTTTAAATAAATTACACAGAAACCTCAAAGTAAATCTCCAGAGTGATTACTGATATCTGTCTTCAGATACAAAAATTCTGGTCTAACTATACCAAGCTATACTAAGTTTTGATCCTTACATCACTGCATGCAACTGCTGACTCATTTTGAGTTGATTTTCTCAGCTGTAACAAGAGAAACCTGAGTGAGTGCTTCATAAATAATTGTTATTTTATTTTTTTTTTCTGTTTTGGCAAACTCTGTTTTTTTTCTGATTCTGTTTTGTCTAACAAAGTGAAATTCAAAGCACAATGCTAAGTGAGTTCTTAATTGAATGAAAAGCAAAGTGAGAGGCTTTTTTGCCATATGATGCAAAAGCAGAGAAAAAAATAGAAATAGTCTATGTGAAAGAAGTGCAGTTGCTTGTTAAACCAAATTTAAGAAGTATATGATGTTAAATTTTGCAGGACATGCACTAAATGTTTTGGCAAAGTGATATGAAACAACCAGAAGTTTGCTTACCAAGATATACAGAGTGAATGTACTAAACTTCTAGAAAAATGTATTTTTGGTATAAAACATAGTCATAGGTTCATAAGTTTGTATGTATATACTACGCTAATAACCATCAGGGCCTTTATAAGCATAGCTGTGCAACCTAGCCCAATTGTTTCCCTGTGTATCACAGGAGTTCATTAGGAGGGTGTATGTTTGTTACAACGTTTCTAAAGGTTATGTGGGGAGGGTGTGGGTTTGTATTTGCTTGACATAGTTACTGTCTGCCTCTGTATATCACAGACATGGAGGCCAGACCTGGGGTGAATTTCTGACTTCCCCTCTATTGGTCAAGGTTACATTTTAATAGGGTTAGGAATGGACACTTCTTCAAGGAAGATGTTACTGAGGCCAGTAGCAAGTATAGTGTAGAACTGTTCAGACATTCAGAGAGTGCTATCTTCAAGCAAAACAAGTCAATAGCTATGTTGAAACAGATGATATATGTGCAGAAAAATAAAATGAAGGAGAGAATTGATAGGTTGTTGGTTGACACTGACCAAAAGGAACACATGGCAAAGTAGAACAGGGAAAGATACAACTAATTTATCCAACTGCCTTTGTGCACTTTCTGTACAAGTGAGAAGAGTGAAATGCAGAAGCAAGACTGAAAGTGATAAGTCAAGAGACATCACAAATAAAAAGAAAAAGAAAAAAGTGATTTGATGTTAGAACATGAAAATATAAGAAAAGTCAAGCTCAAACCCAAACTGACATTGTGTATTCAGAAAGTGTAAATGAAAAAGTTCGGTAGCATCTTCAAAAGATTACAGTTTCTGTTTGACATAAGTGTTAAATATCAGAATGTGCAAGCTAAGAATAATTCGCTAAAACCACAACATAATGAAGATGAAAATACATTCAAGTTATACAATGACTAATACTTACAATGTTGAAGCAACTCAGTCTATACAAGAAAAGAAATCCAAAAATTAAAGAACAATAGGATTCTATTATTAAATGTTCAACTTCTCTGTCCTTTTTCCCCCTATTTATAGTCCCTGCTATAAATAAACAACAATAGAGATTTAAAATATTTTAAATCGACTGTTTATGTCCACTAGAACAGTACCTTACAGGTAGTTTCCCACCCAATTTCCTCCCCAAATTGACCATGACCATCCAAAAAAACCCACCCATGCTGTGATGTCACAGCTCCCTGATTCTTCCCCTACCCATACAGAAAGTAAAGGTTAGAACAAGGGAAACAGTACATGAGTCAGGTCTCCTGCTGTGAGCTGTCAATCACAGTGGGTAACAACTCAAATTACCCCTAGCTAGGGAAGTTAGGTGTGAAGGGGGATGGGAGATGAGTCAAAGTAATGCAATTCAGGCTTCACAAAAGACTGCAATTTAGTCATTCTAAAAAGAAGCAGCAGTAAAAAGCACTTTGAAAGTCTCTTCTGTTGCATTTGCACTGTTTGTGTTTTAAGTAGTCATTGAACAGCATGAAATGTTACTTAAAGTTAACTGACTGAAAGACACCAGTGAAAGCATGTAAAATAAATGCAGTGACAGGAGCTTTAGGAAGAAAGAGGCTTGCGTGATGTAATTTTTTACAGACAAGCACTGCATTGTGGAATACCTAGAGTCAGACTAAACAATCAGGATCACTTTAAGATGCAAGACCCCATGTGGTCAGACTCAGAAATTACATATAAAAATATTTAAAAAACTGTAAATAGTCCCAGAGTGGTGTCAAAATGTAGGAAACACCAAATCATGATGAAATAAACATTTTTTTGTGTCTGTGGGTGTGGTTCACCTTAAAAGTATTCAGTGGGTACTAATCAGCATGGTTAAGGGCACACACACTCTCTAAACTGCAAAAACAAGGTAACAGTCCAAAAGGCACGTCAGCCAGTGAGCCAAAGAAGAGCCAGACTCCAAAAATTAGCACATTCGTCTGCTTTAATAAAACACAAACTTCTTCAGAAAATACATACACTACCTCAGCACCACCCATTTATACAACAATTAAACAAACCACATGACTAAAAGGTCCAATGACATTTCAAAGGAATAAATAAATAAATGCACTTTCACAAATTTAAATATTTCTTAAAAGACATGTATAAACATATAATATAATATAATATGATATAATATAACTCTGAGGACAAGTACCTTTGAAATGTCATTGGACCTTTTAGTCATCTGTTTTTTTAAGTTCTTGTTTTATTAAAGTGGACAAAAGCACTAATTTTTGGAGTCTGGCTCTTCTTTGGCTCACTGGCTGATGTGTCTTTTGGACTGTAAGCATGGTTGCCATATGACCAGCTGTGAGCAGGCAGTAACAGTTTAGTGGCTGTTGTCTCTCTGCCCACATTATCTATGACCAGGAAAGGAAATGTCCCAGTTTACTGTGATAAAGTAAAATACATTTTAACATTAGCAAGTCATCAGTTTTTTCACCACTCACAGTTGGTTAAAGCAGGCAAAATTTACTATGATACCTGTGTTAATAGTACTGCTATGTTAATAACACTGCTACAGTTATAGCTGCGCTGAAGCTGAATACTGAAGCAGTTTAGTAGCTTGCATTCACATTTTTTCTTCACTTTATAACCAGCATTCTCAGAAATTTTGCAAGCTATTGATTTTCTGCTTATTCTCCATTACTTCCAGTAGTCAAATACACAACAGTAATTGCCTAGACCTCAGTGATGGTGGTGGGTGAGGCTGCAAGCGGAGTACCAGCATTATATTAGCCACTGATATCAGGCTATAGAAAACTGAATGCAGTCATCATTGTCGTCATCATCATCACCCCCCTTTTTTCCATTGTTCTACATGTGGTTGGAGTATAGTGTTAACTGTCACCATCTCTCTCGATTCAATGTCATGCTCCTGCCTTCTTTGACACTCATGCCTGAGTGTTGCAGATCTTCTTTCACACAATCCTTCCACCTCTTTGCTGGACATCCTCATTTCATCTTACCTCCTTCTTGTCTGTCCCAAATCTTCTTCACCGGATTGTCTTCTGCACTTGTGTCCGAACCACTGCAATCTGTTCTCTTTGATCTTTTATGCAATTGGAGCTACTTTGGCTTCTGCTCTTATGTCTTCATTTCTTCATCTCTCCCACAGTGTGCATCCTACCACCCTTCTCAGGCACTTCATTTGCATTACCTCTAGCTTCCTCATCTGCTCTGCCTTTACTGCACAGGTTTCTGTGCCATACAGTAGTACTGGTCACACCTCTGTCTTGTACACCTTACTTTTCAGCTTCTTTGGCATTCTTCTGTCATATACCATACCTGAGGCTCTATGCCAGTTGACTGCAGCCCTTCTGATTCTAGCTTTGAGCTCTTTATTCAGACTTCCCTTCTCCTCAACCTCCCCTCACAGATACTTGAAGCTATTAACCTGTTCCACTAGTTTCCCTTCTATCTCAATTCTCAGCTTCTTATTTCCCCAATTTACTGCCATTACCACTGTCTTATCTGTACTTAGTTTCATCCCATGTGCCTTCAGGTTTGCATTCCATTCCCCTATCATTTGCTGAAATTCTTTCTCAGAGTCTGCCTGTAATGCCACATTGTCTGTATACAGCAACTTTGTTGATCTGTCCCCTCCAACTTGTTTGCTAATGTAGTCCATTACCAGTATGAACAGCAGTGGGATCAGAGCTGAACTCTGGTGCACACCCAGTCCCACTGGGAACCCCTCTGTGAGGCCAAACACTGTTTGTATTTCAGTCATTGGGTCCTTGTACATAGCTTACACTAATTCTAGCAATGTTTCTGGGACTTTGAACCACCACAGTACTGGCCACACCAGCTTTCTTGGAACCTTGTCATATGCTTTCTCCAAGTCCAGGAATGTCCAGTTAGACTCTTTCCTTATCTCTAGTTTCTTCTCAAGTGACTATCTAATGGCAAACATTGAGTCAGTTGTGCTACATCCTGATCTTTATCCAAACTGATCATCTCCCATCTTACTTTCTACTACTCTGTGTATCTGTTTATCAATCATCTTCCCCAAAACTTTCATGCAATGTGACAGAAGTGTGATGCCTCTGTACTGCCCACAGAGAGAGAAATAGAGTTTGAAAGAGATAGAGAGATGAGAGACAGCAGGGGTAGAAGAGAAAGAGAAAATCTGAATGCGGTATCTGCTCTTTAAGATCACCTTGGGTCCCTGGAATTACCGCCCCATCAGTCTGATGAGCCTGATCTGCAAGGCCATGGAATGTATTATCATGGAACTTAAAAGCAAAGACATTGGCAACCTTAAAACACAGGACCCCACCCAGTTTGGGTTTGTGAAGGGCCAATCTTGTCTCCTGAACCTTATTGACTTCTTCGAATCAGTCTCCAGAGCCATGGATGAGGGTAAGGCAGTCCACACAGCCTATCTGGACCTCGCCAAGGCATTTGACACCATCCCCCACTCTGGAATCATAGATAAACTTACTAAGCTGGGCATTAATCCCTACGTCACTCAATGGGTTGCCAACTGGCTTACTGACAGAACCCACACTGTAAAAGTGGCTGACTCCAAATCCAGCTCCAGACAAGTGACAAGTGGAGTACCTCAGGGTTCAGTCCTGGGACCTCTCTTGTTTGGCATCTACTTCTCTGAAGTACAGGCCAACACTAAGGGACTCTGGCTAACTAAGTTCGCAGATGACTGCAAACTGGACGCCATTATTGAATCCCCAAATGATGTGGATGCTGTACAAAAGGGCCTTACAGAAACAGATGCTTGGTGCCAGAGCCATGGGCTCAAGCTCAATGCCAAGAAATGTATAGTTATCCCCATTGGGAAAAAACATGTCCCCGTGAATTATCACATAGGTGGCAGTACACTAAACACTGAAAGTGTGATAAGAGACTTAAGGACACAGGTGGACAGTGGTCTCACCTTTAATAACCACATTGCCACAACAGTCAGGAAATCCTTCTATGTGGCACACCTCATCACTAAGGGCTTTTCATCCAGAAAAAAGAAGGTCATTGTCCCACTGTACTCATCCCTCATTAGACCCATTATAGAATACAATGCCCCATTTGGTATGTACCTCTCAAGACATCTGCAACAACTGGAAAGGCCGCAGAAATACCTCACTAAAAGAATCACAGGCCTAAAGCAGATGCCCTATGCCGACCGCCTTAAAAAACACCAGCTATACTTTGTCGCATATCGCCTACTCCGAGGCGATCTCTGCTTAGCATACAAGGCCATGTCAAACCCAGAGCTGTTGGACATGCTACACTTAAAGAAATCCCAGTCCCTCAGAGCCACATGCTCCAGGGATCTAAATCTTGTCATCACAATAAACAAAACATGCTGGAGGGATAGGTTCCTGACCCAGATACTCCCCGGACTCTGGAATAGACTGCCCATACATGTCAAGCAGAGCACCTCTTTGGCCCTCTTCAAAAGGAACCTTGATGATTGGATGGGAGAAAGGAAATTCACCCTAGGGATCACGTCAGTTGCCCTGCTAGACAGGGGTCCAGGGAAGTAAATAGTGTGGGAAGAAATAGCCTGGGAATTGTTATGGCTAGGCTTGTATAGGCCCTAGGGCCGATAGCCTAGTACCAACCTATGAACCTATGAACCTATAAGAAAACATTACTAAAAAACAAATGTTACCACTACTCTCCACATCTTTGCTCTAGCGTATGGGACACAAGCAAAAATTAATGGGGAGAAGGTTCCAAGCTCAGGAACAATTTCTGAAGTTAATAGAACATCAGGTTCTGCATCAATATGAACTTTCTAAAAAAATAAAAAAATATGAAACTCTAATGGCTGGCATTACTGCCTGACTGTAATCCTCAGTGTTCACTGATTTACCTGAAAATCAAAGATCTTAAAAGGGCAATGCAAAAATATGAGGCAAAATCAGAAATAGTTATGAGATATGGTGGTTGCTTGCTCTTGCGTTTATATTAAAGGAAGGATATTGTCAATACAGCAGCACTGCTACTGTTGATTTTCAGGAAAGGATTGAAATGATATGAGGAAACTCAAGATATAACTTTCCTCTAACTTTTTAAAAAATGTTCTCACCAACAAAACTAGGATCATGTGCTACACAGCAGCACCATCATTGTACAGGGGGATGTAAATGTTGGCAGTGAAAGACAGAAAGTGAGAGTGAGACACAGAGTAGGAGGCAGACATATTATGAGTAGGAGAGAGAGAGTATGTGACAAAGTGAGAGAGAATAAGTGTGGTAGAATGGGTAACAGCCAGTGAAAATGAGTAGGAAAGAAAGTGGGAAAGAGAGACAGCAAGAGTGGAACAGAAAAAGAGTGTGAGAACGAAAGTGAGTATGAGAGATAGATGTGGAAGAGGAGGAGTGAATTAGAGTTTGAGAGAAAGAGAGATGAGCGACAGCAGGGGTCGAAGAGAGAGAGAGAGAGAGAGAAAGAGTGAAGATGTGAAAGTGGGAGAGAGAGAGAGAGAGATAGTAAGAGTGGGAAAGAGAAAAAAGTATGAGATAGTGGGAGAGAGAGATGAAAGTGGGAGAGAAAGAGAAGAAGTAAGAACTGTTTTTTATCAACATGCATTTTCCAAAGAATAGGAAACAGGAAAATATAATGTCTGGCATTACTGACTGACTGTAATCCTTGGTGATTTATTAAAAAAAAAAAAAAAACAACAAAAGCATGTTTTGCATCAATATGCATTTTCTAAAGAATAATTAAGTACGAAGATGTTAATGCGTCACATTACTGACTGACTGTAAACCTTAGTAACACATTTACCAGAAAATTTAAATTTGGTAAGGGTCATAATAAAAATATGAGGCAAAATAAGGGACATTTTGCAAGATCTTAGGCAGCTGAGACTGATAATAGTACCAGGAATCTTAGTACGGTAATCTTATAGTCAGCTATAAATTATTGCAGGATAAGAACAGCCTTGGCAATGTAATCTAATAGTCTGCAGTAGTAGATTATAATCAGGCGTCTGATCATAGTTTATGTGTTGCCAAGATATATATATAATAAATTCACCTTACAAGCAAAGCTCAAGAGCTGATCCTTGGAATCCATTTCATGAGTAAAAAAACACTTATGATCAGATCTTAACTTAATATGCTTATATCTCCCTTGTGTGTTTTCTGTATTTTTTTGATATACTTTGTTTACTGATTGCTGTTCATTAAGGGTCCGTTTCTTTAGGGGTGACTTACATTTGGCAAGACATCTGGTAACTCTCTGGTGTGTATTCTATCAACTCTTCTTTGGATTATTATGATATACATTGCAGATGGCATGACTCTGCACTAACTTGCTCTGTTAGAGATAACATTCCTGGAAACTACATGGCATCTTGTGTTCTTTCTTTGCAATTTACTGCTCCCTGCTATGACTCATTTGTTCTCAAGTGTTTCTCTTCTCAGTTTATTGGAAAGTATTAGAATCCTGAATAATAAATAATGAACATATTTTTATTTCTTCCTTGCAAAAATTTCTTTCCTTAATCAAGGCTTTTGTTCAGATCATCATTGAATCAAAAGGTTGAAAAACAACTCTAAAATGCACCATAGAGCATCTAGAACCCCATGACTTCTGAGGTACTAAATGCCCCAAGAAACCTGGAGTAATTTAGTTATTTCTTCCACAGGAAGTCTTAGCCACACCCACTGTGATGTTATTTATTTGGACACATCCCCTATGTCCCACTTTGGATGTCTGAAAAGGTGGCAACCCTAATAATCAGTGAGGAGCTCAAAGTAGTACTGAGGTATAATAAATGTGACTTAAATGCACTTATCATATCAAGGAGATGGAATATAAATGCAACAAAAAAAAAAGACAATTCTGAATGTACTACAAGATTACCACGGTGGTGCAGCGGTTAACATTGTTGCCTTACAGCAAGAGGTTCTCCCATTCGATTCTCGTCTGGAGCACCTTCTGTGTGGAGTCTGCATGTCCTCCCCATGGTCAAATGACATCTAAAGACATGCAGGTAGGTGCGTGTGTGAATGGATGTGCTTTCTAAAGGTTGGGTGTCGGGCTGGCAACTTGGCACCATAAAAATCCACTGCCAATCATTAGCGGACCGGAGTTCCGCTGTGGTGACCCCTAACTGGGAAAAGCTGAAAGAAAGAAAGTTTATGAATGTACTACAAGAAGAAAAGAGCACACTGAGAAGCAAAATGCATGATCAGTATCTTCACTGGATCATAGGAAAGACAATTGAGTCACAAGACCATTTATACCTTGTCAATATGCATCCTCATGCTTTACCCCCTTCTCAAGAAGACTAAAGCAGGTCAGTCCTAGATTAAGTTCATGGGTACCCATCCAGTCATCCAGGTGTAATTTGATGGATGATAGGGTGTCACTTTGTTTGATATGCAGAGGAAGGCTGTTCCAGAGATGTTAGTTAATAAATTTGCCTCTCCAGCATGTTTTGTGAGTTAGTGAATATTTTACCCCCTAGCTCTGGTAATAGTGGAGCTATTTGACTTGTAAAGATACAGGAGATCAAGGAGAATGGAGATCCTCCTGATGTGGATCACATGACATAGATAACTACTGAAGATTCGATAAGAAACTGAATAAATGGACAACACTTCAAGCCTTTCTGGTAACACAGTGACTTTAGGTCAGCAATTCTCTTAGTCAGGAATCTTTGGGACCTTTCCAGTAGTTTAATATGTCTACAAAGAAAATCACAAAGGGGACACTGTTCTCAATAAATGGTCTAATTAGGACTGTATAGGAATGAAAACTTATTTTGACCTGGATGACATATCTTTTAATAGTAGCTGTGCTAAATAGAATAATTTTCTGATAACTGATGCTACATGGTGGTGGAAGGAGAGTGAATAATCAACCCAGGTTCCACAACCTCTCACTTCATTGTCATTTTATAGAGGAGTATTAGATGTACTGTATGTTCAGGGGAAGAGTTTACTACTGAATGTGACAGTACTACACTTTTCTACATTACTGAATGTGACAGTACTACACTTTTCTACATTACTGAATGTGACAGTACTACACTTTTCTACATTACTGAATGTGACAGTACTACACTTTTCTACATTACTGAATGTGATAGAACTACACTTTTCTACATTACTGAATGTGACAGTACTACACTTTTCTACATTTACTTTTAGCCCCCTCTCCATTCCCCACTTCTTTACATGTGTTAGTTCCTGCTGTATTGATTGGATATCAGAGGCAGATTTGAATATAATGCCAAGTTTGTAGTCATACACAAACTTAATTAAGCAAAGGTATTGCTTCCTGGCCTGGAGACTAGAGAAGTAGATACAGAAAAGGAGGGGTTCTAGCACGGAGCCCTGGGCCACACACCAGTTATTTTCATACTTTCTGAGGAGGCATCTGCCACCTTAACCATGTGAGTTCTATCTTTCAGCCAGTTGGCTATCTACCCCACCATCTATTTATCGCTTTTAAGGCACTTAGCTTCTTTACAATGCCAGCATGGGGTATAGTGTCAAAGTGTTTATGCCAGACTCAAATAAGCTGTATGAACAGAATGACCACTGTCAACAGCTTATGTGATCTTTTCAGAAAAGTTAACTAAATTATGTAGGCAGGGGCACCGTTTCACAAATCCAAACCGAAAGGGGTCATCATGATAATGTTTTTGCTATCATAGTTTATGAGGTCAGCTATGATGCTAACATACAATCATAGGATCATAGGCGATTACCAGGCTGTCAACCCAGAGGTCATTTTAAGCCTAGCCATTTTTCATCCCAATGTAATACCATTGAAATGCTAGTCAATACCCAGGATTGCATTTAGTGATGACTGCCCTTATCCAAGAGGGCTGTGTGCTCTATTCCCAGTAAGAATTTACAGTGTCCCATCCACTCGTCCAGGTTACTCTTGAACAGTGTCATAGAGGTGCTCTGTTTCACATACATTTGTAGCCTGCTCTAAAGATGTTGCAGTCCCTGGGAGATAAATATGTCCCTCCAGCATGTCCTATTTAAGTCGCAGGCCATATTTAGGTCCTTGGAATGGGTAGCCCCAGTCCCATTTGATTTATGGATGTGCAGCAAGTTCATTAGGTTTGGGTCTTGGATTGCTCTGCAGGCCAGGCTTAAGTGTCCCCTAAGAAGTCTATATGATACATAGTATAGTGCCAGGGGCATTAGTCAGTCTGTTTAAGGCACATGCTGGAGCCCCTTGATCTCCTTTTTAGAAACCTGAGAGGTGTCTCTAATTGCTGTAGGTGTTTAGTACTGTACATCCCGAATGGGGCATTTTACTCAATTATGGGCCAGATAAGTGCTGAGTATAGGGGGTTATAACTTCTTTCACTCTCAAGGCAATGCCTTTACTAATCAAGTGTGCTACTTAGAAAGCTTTCCTAACCATGGCTTTGTAAATCAAACTAGTCAGGCTAATGTGTAGGTCAGTGGTAGGTCCAGCCTTATGTAGGAGTATCACCATGCTCTGGGGACAAATCCTGTAGCTAAGTTCAAGCAGAACTATTTAAGGAGGGGCTTCAAAAGGTATACTTGTTGCTGTTTATTAAGCATCCAGGTTAATTAGCAGGTGCCACAGATGTAGTATTTTTGTTTTTTCAGAACACATTCTCTACGTGTAATTTTGTGATATTAAGAGGAATAAGGGATTTGGAGATTTGTAGAATTAGGATATTTGTTTCAGGGGCAAAGTTTGTATTAACTTTGTCTGGTAGTATATTTGCTATTAGGTCAGATGGAGCTGCCATTTTGGATAAGTTCATAACACTGCTGAGTGCTATTTCATAGTTTCCAAATGTAATTAAAGAAGGGCTTGTACTTGGCTTCAGAAGCTAATTTAAGTTCATGATTTTCCTTACTAGCCATGGTATTAGCTTTTAGTTCTTTGCTGATATTCTTAGTACAGTTACCAACATGAGAAGTTTTAGATATGTTGTATGATTTAAGAACCTTTCCTCCTCTAATAAAGTTTACTTAAATTTCACATTATATTTGGCACTAATGGAGACAGCTAGGTTGAGGCACTTATCTATGTGAGAATAGAATTCCTTTGAATAATTAACAGCTGTGTCTGGTAATGTCAAAAACTAAGCTGAATAGCTGATCATACATTTTGATGAGGTGTGTTCATTTGAAATCCGTGAGTTCAAAATTATTGATTGCAGGGGCTTTAAAGATTTTAAAAGAGAAAGTTACAAGTTTATGGTCACACTTAAATAGGGATGGAGAAACTAGAGTGTACGTGTAGTAGTGCATTAGGTAGGACAAGGTCAAAAATATCATGTCCTCTAGTTGGTTTGCTAGCTAGCTATCCCAAACAATTTTTATTTTTACTCAAAGAATCTCTGAATCCTAAAAAAGGAAAGTGTTTTAGTAGATGAAATATTAGTAACTAAGCCAGTGACTGAGAAACAGCTTTAAGTTATGGAATACATAGCCAGCCATACAACCACCAATTTACTGAGCGTGAATGGGATACCAATATAAAAAAAATGTAGTAGAGAAGATGCAGAGCAGAGTATTAAAAAGTTAAGAAAGAATAAATCAGCTGGGCCTGGCAGTATAATTAACAAAGTCTTCTAGACCGATGCCCAAAGATGAGCAAGTATTTAAAATGTGAATTTCTAGGATATTTTGAGACAGAAGGAAATATCATACCTGTGGCTGGTTTGGATTATAGTTCCTGTATATATATATATATATATATATATATATATATATATATATATATATATATATCTATATATATATCTATCTATATATATATATATATATATATATATATATATATATATATATATATATATATATATATTCACTTTAGAAGATCAAATTCCCAAAATCTCAAACCTCATATGGTCGAGACCAAAAGATCGAGTTTTGGAAACTCGAACTTCTAAAATGAAACCCCAAAAAAAAAAAAGTCAAACATCGCTTTTGCAAGGGGGCTTTGCCCCCCTGCACCCCCCACACACCCCCTACTTAAATATACCAACTCTG